>NW_011499907.1:952674-982573 GCF_000495115.2 Populus euphratica | reverse complement strand
ATGTTTAAGGGGTGCTCATGTTGAACTTGAGCACTAGACTGGTGACTGTTGAATACCTTGGCAGGATATTCCGATGCAAATCCCTAGTTTCTCTTATTGAAAAAAGGACGAAGTTATCTTTGGCATATCTACTTGCACATTTGCTTGTTAGGTGCTGTTATCTATATTGTAATTCATTACAAACTAACGCCTCCATTATATGTGCAGAGCAACACTATACCTCCAAATGGCACAGAGCAGTTGGCCGTTTCACATCTGGACTCAACTATGTGGGCCAATCTTACATTTCTTGCCCAAGGAAATAGCACTCAGAAGAAGCAACAGAAGAAAACACAGCAAAAGAAAACGAAGGTTGTTCAATCTGCATATTGTGAAGTTTGTAAGGTGGACTGCAACAGCAAGGATGTACTTGACCAGCATAAACTAGGAAAGAAGCATAAGAAAAACTTGGAGAAATTACAAGCAGCTGCTGCTGGCTGCAGTGTCTCAGCAGGATCAAGCAATCCAGTTATTGGGCCACAAGAAAACCCCAGTAAGAGTGAAAATGGAAATGGGCAAAAGATTAAGAAGAAGGCCGCAGAACCTTTGGAAGATTTGGATTCGAAGAGAAGAAGAATTCTTGAGGGTGGAGCAGCAGCAGATGCAGTCAGGGTATGTTCGTTTTGTAATGTGGTGTGCAACAGTGATACAGTGTTCAATTCTCATCTTGCTGGACAAAAGCATGCTGCTATGCTGAAAAAGCTTGCTGGAATGAGAATGGCCACTGCCCTATAAATATAAGATAATCAGAATGAATGGATTGGACACACCTAGTGCTTTCCTTTTGGTTGCTTTTCCGGTATATTCTTGTTCTATTAACATACGTAGCCATTTTGTCTTTTCTGTTAGAGAACCACCTCCACAGGTAAATGTTTTTGATAAATGGCGGGGAGAGTTGGCATTCATCATCTCTAGGACTTTTTGAGGAGCACTGCTTACTTCGCTAGGCATAATATTGTTTTCCAAATTTCTGGATGTTCATCTCCATTGAAGCACAACGAGCCAACAGTATTTCCTACAAGCACACAGCCATTCTATCAATCTTATCCTTTGAACTGACTGTTTTGGAAATGCAATGTATCTATGAAATTGAAGGATCTGTAATTCTCGTTCAAAGTTACAAGCATCTTCTCTATTCTAGAAAGGGACTTTCTTTCAGACCACCACCCTTGTGCAGTACTAGTAGTGGTTTTTTGGATCTGCCACGCTGCTGGAGGCTTAGGATTTAATGTAGTGTGGCTATAGCCTATTGCTTCAGCCCTCAAAGGGACTGCAGCCCCCGTCACTGCGCCGGCTCAATTTGCATATTTATGGTTCACCGGGAAGCTGGCCACGTATGGAAACAGTTTTTTTAACATATTATTATTCAAAATTATTTTCTTCTTATACAAGAAATAAAGTGTAAGATTTCTCTAGCACTTCTTCCTTATCATGCTTTTCTATTTTTTTCTTTCAATAATAATTTATATAGTTCAAATTGTGGTCATATGCGCTATGATATAATCATTCTTTTACTATACAATAAATTAAATGAGTTACTTTACTTCCAAGGAAAAAAAAAAAAATATTGACAACCCTGAGCAGACATGATCACCGCTGTAGGAATGCAGTAGATATTAATTTAAAAAAAAATATTAAAAAAAATATTTACAAGGAAAAAAAAAAGTATTGACAACCCTGAGCAGACATCATCACCGCTGTAGGAATGCAGAAGATATTAATTTAAAAAAAAATATTTTTTTATTTTTTAAAATTTATTTAAAATATTAAAATAATAAAAAATTTAATTTAAAACTAAAGAATTTAATTTTTCTTTTTTAAAAGCGTAGGCAGGCATCCTGATAGCGATTCCTGTACTACCCAAGCCCTCTCAGTCTCAACGGAAGAACCATGACAAGATTTCTCGCAAACCTCAAGCCCTCTAATCCTTCCTCTGTCTTTAACCACTCCCACAAAATCATTGCATTTCCTTATTCTTCTCAAACCACTCAGCCTTTTCAACCAAAAACCTTCTTCAAATCAAACACCAAAGATACCACCCTCGTACCTCACTTGTGCAGTCAAAAGAGGTTCGATGAAGCCATTCATATTTTATGCCAACAAAACCGCTTAAAAGAAGCGTTACATATTCTCCACCAAATCGACAAACCCTCTGCTTCTGTTTACTCGACTCTTATTCAATCTTGCATTAAAAGTCGGCTTCTCCAACAAGGCAAAAAAGTTCATCAACACATCAAGCTATCTGGGTTTGTACCCGGTTTGTTCATTTTAAATCGGCTTCTAGAAATGTATGCAAAATGTGATAGTTTGATGGATTCCCAGAAGTTGTTTGACGAAATGCCTGAAAGGGATTTGTGTTCATGGAATATTTTGATTTCTGGGTATGCTAAAATGGGTTTACTCCAAGAAGCGAAAACTCTGTTTGATAAAATGCCTGAGAGAGACAATTTTTCTTGGACCGCGATGATTTCTGGGTACGTCCGTCATGATAGGCCTAATGAGGCTTTAGAGCTGTTTAGAACGATGAAGAGACGTGATAATTCCAAGTCTAATAAGTTTACAGTTTCCAGTGCTCTTGCTGCTGCGGCAACTGTTCCGTGTTTGAGGACTGGGAAAGAGATTCATGGCTATATAATGAGAACAGGGTTGGATTCTGATGAGGTAGTTTGGAGCGCCTTGTCTGATATGTATGGTAAATGTGGGAGCATAGAGGAAGCAAGGCACATTTTTGACAAGATGGTGGATAGAGATATTGTTACTTGGACGGCAATGATTGATAGGTACTTTCAGGATGGGAGGAGAAAAGAGGGATTCGATTTGTTTGCTGACTTACTGAGGTCAGGTATCAGGCCTAACGAGTTCACTTTTTCTGGGGTTTTAAATGCTTGTGCTAATCAGACTTCAGAGGAGCTTGGTAAGAAGGTTCATGGTTACATGACTAGAGTTGGGTTTGACCCATTCTCCTTTGCGGCTAGTGCTCTTGTTCACATGTATTCTAAGTGCGGAAATATGGTGAGCGCAGAAAGGGTGTTTAAAGAAACGCCCCAGCCAGATTTGTTTTCATGGACTTCATTGATTGCTGGGTATGCTCAAAATGGCCAACCTGATGAGGCTATTCGGTATTTTGAGCTGCTAGTAAAGTCAGGGACACAACCTGATCACATAACTTTTGTTGGCGTTCTATCTGCTTGTGCTCATGCTGGATTAGTTGATAAAGGGCTTGATTACTTTCACTCAATAAAAGAGCAATATGGGTTAACTCATACTGCTGATCATTATGCTTGTATAATTGATTTACTGGCCCGATCCGGCCAATTTGACGAAGCTGAGAATATCATAAGTAAAATGTCAATGAAGCCTGATAAGTTTCTGTGGGCTTCGTTGCTAGGTGGTTGTAGAATTCATGGAAATCTTAAATTGGCACAAAGGGCAGCAGAAGCATTATTTGAGATTGAGCCTGAAAATCCTGCTACTTATGTTACGCTGGCCAACATATATGCCACGGTTGGTATGTGGAGTGAAGTAGCGAAGATCAGAAAGACCATGGATGACCGAGGAGTGGTGAAGAAACCAGGTTTAAGTTGGATTGCGATTAAGAGGGATGTACATGTATTCTTAGTAGGAGATGATTCACACCCGAAATCCAAAGACATAAATGAGTTTTTGGGGAAGCTGTCCAAAAGGATGAAGGAAGAAGGTTTTGTTCCTGACACAAATTTTGTGTTGCATGATGTGGAGGACGAACAGAAGGAACAAAACCTCTCTTACCATAGTGAGAAGCTTGCTGTAGCTTTTGGAATTATTTCAACTCCAGAAGGAACACCGATCAAGGTTTTTAAGAATTTAAGAACGTGTGTAGACTGCCACACTGCAATTAAATTTATCTCAAAGATCACAAATAGAAAAATAATTGTGAGGGATTCGAATCGGTTCCATTTTTTTGAGGATGGACACTGCTCATGTAGAGACTATTGGTGATTAAAAAACGAACTACGAGTTGATCAAGCAAATTTGCCGGACTTGAAAAAGACCAAGAGGAGCACATCTTTTATCTTGCAGGCCAGCTTTTACATAACCATCTGGTTAAATGAATTCTAAATTGAAACTTCTTGCCGTTGTGGTTTGATTTAATTGGGAACCGTGCAAGAAATTACCATACGCCTCAGTACACAGTCACATCTGTCAAATTGGAGTTGCATGAGCAATATGTTCTGTGAGAAAAAATCCAGGTGAGTTTTGCCACATATTAGTTTATTCATTCTCATTTGATGCTTTTGTGACTTCGTCTTTATTATTGTGATTGCTTTGCCAGATGAAGCTATTTCATTTTGGACATCAATCATATATAACTGGAACTTATTTTCTGTTTGGGCTCGATATATTTGATATATGATGCCAAAGCATTTATGTGAGTTGCGCAAAAAAATAAAAATGCCTCTCCTTTCTCAAGGATGTTTTGCGCAAAAAAAAAAAAAAAAATGCCTCTCCTTTCTCAAGGATGTTGCGCTTGAATCAAGTCTTTTGTTGAAAGCAAGCAGTGAGATCTACGACGGATTTTTTTATTTTTTTTACTTATGGACCATAGTATTATAAGAAAAATCACTTTCCCACCAAGGGAGTTGTTCCCAGAATCTGATTCAGTCAATTGAAACTTCTAATTTGGGGATATTTTCCATCAAGCATATAAACAACATTTTAAAGCGTTCAAAATTCTTTTAATGTTAGAAGTGATTGCCTCTCATTTTTATTAAATGAATGACATATAGCAACCAAAAAAGATGATTTTTAGAGGTAATAGATATTAGCAAATTATTTTGTTTTAATAAAATTTAAATTATTGTTTTTTTAGATGTAAAAAAGAATATCATATGAATAAATAAATAAATAAACTTTGATAGCTTTCTGTGGAATAAAATTAGATGTCTTAATCTATGATTATCTCTTAAATTCTCAACTTGGTTTTTAGATAAAAAAAAGTTGGAGATGGTGGTTCTAAACTTGTATTAGCTCTAATGCATGTTTTTCTCTTGATTTTGCCCCAAAAATGAAAAATAAAATGAAGAAAAAGAGATTTTACACCCACACATGCCAACAATAACATCAGACACATAGCACAAAAGGAATATATGAAAATAACAACCAAAAAACTCAAACATTAAGATTAAGATTAAGATCAAGAAAAAAATTAATTATTTTTTCCTTAAGATTATGTCAAGGTTCATTATAATCAAATAATTGAAATTATATTTAGATACCAATCAAATGGCTGGTTAGCTTCGATGGACACTGGTTCAGCCAGAAAGAGTTTAATTTAGCTCCTGCCTGTGACTGCTATGCAACAACATCGACACCTTCTGCTTTACATTGTAGCCATTTGGAATATGAAGTGCAAAAACAACCAAGACGGTCAGAACATTTAGATACAGTTTTGTACATTTGAGCTTTCATTCTATTAAAAGAAAGAACCCGAAAGGGTATAAATAAAGGTAGCATAAAACTGCCCTTTTATTTTATTTTTATTTTTTTTGTTAAATCAGCTTAATGGATGCATATACACATTCGCTGTTGATGCTATCGTGGAAGATTTTTGTAGCGTGAATGACACAGAGGGTCTTCCATAGTTTTACAAGAATTGACTGCGACTAGCTCCTGCAGCTTTTAGCCGTGAGGCGGCAGTGTAAACTCCAAATGAATCTCTAATACTTCGGTGACAGCTATACAGACGGAGATATTAACCACGGAACAAACACAAAATACAAATGGATTGAATGGAGCTAGAACAGATACAACATTCAGCAGCAAATAAGACAATGATGAAGCAACAAAATTGATACAGCAGAAAACGTTCAATAGCAAATAAGGCGACGGTAAAGCAAGAAAAAAGCCAATTTCCTTGTAACGCAGCATTTGGGGGGGCGGGGGGTTTATGGAGGGGGATGGCATATTCTCAACTTCGATGAACAGTGAATTACTTGCAGAAAAATCAGGGTGATCTTGTGCAACCCTATACGACTCCTAGCATGTACATAAAGAACTGCAAAAGCCATTTTCATCAAGAGTGAAATTTGAAACTTGTGATCACCATTATAGCCAAAAAAGCGGCATATACAAGACGGGGTAATCATGTTATCATGACAAGTTTTTGAGCATAAACGATTCGTTAGTTTTCCAATATAGATTTGTACACTCCAAATGCATCCCTAATACTTCCACTAGAATTATGCTTGGCGATATTGAGCATGGAACAAAAACAAAATACAAAGAGCAAGAAACTGATACCACACATCGAGCATTATTCAGTAGCAAATAAGGCTAGGTGAAGAAACGAAGATGCCAGTGGCCTAGAAACAGATTAAGGGTATAATGGCAGATTCCCAACTTCAAGATTCAAATGCACATCAACACGCATGAAGACAAAACTGGATTCATCCTCGTTTCTCGATCTCACCTCCTAATCTACTATAAAGTCGTGAGGATTTTTCAAATGCTACATTAAGAATTATCTTCTGAAATTGCCCAAGGTGAAAATCCTACGAACAAAAAAATGGGCAACCCACATATCGTAGTCATACCTTATCCAGCACAAGGCCATGTGATTCCCTTCATGGAACTCTCACAATGCCTCGCAAAACAAGGATTCAGAATCACATTTGTGAACACAGAGTATAATCATAAGAGGGTCTTGAAAGCTTTGGGAGAGAACAATTATCTTGGGAGTGAAATTAGTCTCGTCTCAATCCCTGATGGTCTAGAACCTTGGGAGGATAGAAATGAACTAGGAAAGTTAACTAAAGCAATTTTTCAGGTCATGCCAGGGAAGCTACAGCAGCTCATAAACAGGATCAATATGTCAGGAGAAGAAAAAATCACTGGTATCATTACTGATTGGACAATGAGCTGGAGTCTAGAAGTAGCAGAGAAGATGAATATCCGCCGTGCTATCTTTTGGCCCGCCTCAGCTGCCGTACTATGCTCTATGCATAGTATTTCAAAGTTACAAAACGATGGAATCATTGACAATGATGGTGAGGTCCTGTATCACAAACTCTTTAACTAATGTATTGCACTGTAGTGAATTAGCATAACCTAAGTAGTCATCAACTAGGCTTGTTTTGTGACAAAAATCTGGTTCAATAAAGTCTGTTAGCGGTTTATCTACGGAACCAAAGATAGAAAATAAATAAACATTTTGCTATTTTTAAGCTAGAAGACCCTGTAAATAGGAATAGGAAGTTTTCTGCAATCTCTATCATTAACATTCAAATGTTCTTTCCTTGAAGGCACTCCACTAAAGAACCAGACAATTCAGTTGGCACCAAAAATGCCAGTGATGGACACTGCAAATTTGGCATGGGCTTGCCTTCGTGACTTTACCACACAGAAAATTATTTTTGATGTCATGGTTAAAACCATTGAGACACTGAAAGTGGAAGACTGGATAGTTTCTAACTCGGCATACGACCTTGAGCCGGGAGCTTTCTCTTTCGCCCCAAACATACTACCTATAGGACCGCGTTTGGCAAGCAATCGGCTAGGAGATCAACAAGGATACTTCTGGCCAGAAGATTCAACATGTTTGAAATGGCTGGACCAACAGCCGCCCAACTCAGTTGTTTACATTGCATTTGGTAGCTTTACTGTTTTTGACCAAACACAATTTCAAGAGTTAGCTCTAGGTCTTGAACTATCCAACAGGCCGTTCTTGTGGGTTGTCAGGCCAGATATTACAGCGGAGACAAGTGATGCTTATCCAGTAGGATTTCAAGAGAGGGTAGCCAACCGTGGGCAGATCGTTGGTTGGGCTCCTCAACAGAAAGTACTTAGTCACCCTTCTGTTTTGTGCTTCTTGAGCCACTGTGGTTGGAACTCCACCATGGAGGGTGTAAGCAATGGGGTCCCTTTCTTGTGCTGGCCATATTTTGCTGACCAATTCCTTAATGAGACCTACATTTGTGATGTTTGGAAGGTGGGATTGAAGCTGGACAAAAACCAAAGTGGGATCATCACAAGGGAAGAAATAAAGAAGAAGGTGGAGAAAGTTGTTGGTGATGAAAAATTCAAGGCAAGAGCTTTAGAACTCAAAAGATTGGCCATGCAGAATGTTGGAGAAGGTGGTTGCTCAAGCAATAATTTCAAGAATTTCGTTGAATGGATGAAGGCATGAGCATGAAGAGATTCTGAACTTGTTGGAGCTCTGATCTTTTTCTTTTTTTTCTTTTTCTTTTTCCCTGATTCTGCACGTACTTTGGAAAATAAGAGCAAAAATGCATTGCGTCTTCGCATAACATGAACTACTTTCTTTGGAAAACAGAACTAATGAATATATAGTTCAACAGTGCTAATGCTATTGAGATGCAATCACATCAACACAGAATAAAAGCAAACAGAAAGGAAGAAAAACACAAAAGCAAAGGAGCTGCAAAAATATCAAAAGTGGTTAGTATCTCACATGTGCGACCGAGCTCTGCTATTAAGCTTCGATCTGTACTCAAACATCTTCATGGTTAATGGATAAGCCTCCAGCCATGATGCAAGATTTTGATTCTTTATAATGGGAGGCAAGGACCCAGTCAGGAAATAGATCTCTAGTTGTCGAACAATGATTTGAGATTTAGCCAAGGAACAACGCTTTCCTGCGGCAAAATAACAATGCCTGTCACTTCAAAGGTTTGCCATCGGGTAGAATTTTCCAAATAAATTATCATTTATAAAACCCTGCTATTCTTGTGTGGAGATTGAGCTAAGATGTATGCATCTACATACTGAACATGTGCATGCATAAAACAGACCAACATGTAGATTATATATCACCAAAAGATCATCCTTACCCAAAAAGAGAAGCATTGCACAACTTCCCTCAAGGGGGAAATGCAGAGAATCCAGAATAAGTCGAGTGAAATAAACAACAACGAATGTACAGGTACAATAATGGTGCTTCATAAAGCTACAGGAAAACATGGTGCTTCTAAAAGCTGAAGTGTATAACACTCACCTGTGCGAGATGAAAGAGCATAGAGCCTGAAATATCAAGTAGACATCAACCACCAAACTCCAGAAATATAAAAACCGTTGGTCAAGCATAAGAAATCAGAAACTACAAACACATTGGAAGCACAGAGAAAAGTTTTCAATTATACTGATAGAGAAAGTTTACCTTCTCTTAGATGGCCATGAAGTCCAAGCAGGCATGCAGCTATTTCTGTGTGCAAATGTTAATAGTCTAAAACCAATAAATTGCTCTATTAAAGAAGACAGAAGAAAAAAACATAAGATATCTAAACTCTTAAGTTAACAGGAAACAAGCAACCACGAGATAAATCTCTAGCAATTACACATGAAACCAATGATGTAAGTCCTGTATATATAACTGTTTAGACTAAAAATCAATATTCATGTGTTAATCCTAGAAGAACAATGATTGTTCACATTAAACATGGAAAAGAAGTCGAAATCAATAAAGTGGAATTCAGCGTGCTGGAAAATTCCTTGCCGACCAGAACTTTTGAAGAAGCTCGATCAACTGATCAGGAGTCGCAATCATTCCATTGAAAGCAATCGACTACAGGAGTTCGAACAAGCGAAAAAGAATTAGAAAGCTTAATTTTATTCAGACCAGGATTCCTCGGTCAGAAGATTAGTTTAGTATTCTCATGGTATCAAGGAGTTTAATTGTGTATT
The DNA here is from genome assembly GCF_000495115.2 of Populus euphratica. Lineage (NCBI taxonomy): Eukaryota > Viridiplantae > Streptophyta > Magnoliopsida > Malpighiales > Salicaceae > Populus > Populus euphratica. The sequence continues at coordinate 972,856 of NW_011499907.1, read as the reverse complement.
AAAACTCCATAAAATATGATACCAATTAAATACCATGCTCACAAAATGACCATGAAAAATGGCCAGCTCCACGCACGGAATTTGGAGTGGTTACAAGGTGGTTGCATGCCTTCTTTTGGGATAAAATTCTTATTATTGTGTAGTTTCTCTTTTGTAGAACTAATTCATCATAGATCAACAACAATAATTAATAAAATCCCAGAGCAAATGTCGCATAAACTTAACATACATAAAACAGAGAACAAGAGAGAACAACAATGGCGTTTCCACTGTTATTAGCTTTCGCTTTCAAGGTGTTCTCTATCAACACGGATGCCCTCCCTGGCGGAGACATTCTACCAGACGAAAAGGAGGCAGAAGAGGAAAAGGGTTGTTCCAACATAATCTCAGAAGCACCACCAAGCTCTTGCTGATCGTCAACAAGTAACCTCCTCCCATTATCTGCAGGTTCCACGAGCTCTTTCTTTGCTAGTATTGGGTTGTGGAATATATACAGAAAGAAAGCGAGACCAAATCAAATTACATCCATAATAAGAATGTTGAAGTCAGAAATCGCCAATATGAATTGCCCTTTGCCTTACTAGTGTAGGGTTGTGGAGTGTATATATCTACAAGCAATTCCTGTTGTGGTACATCAATTTTCGAGTGTTGCTCTCTGAAACCACTTCCCAGCCTCAATTTCATGCCAGATTGCACACTTCTCGGACAGAAATTTCTTCGCTTAAATGTTGCATGGAATGCTCCAGATCCACTAGAATACTTGTGAATAGAGTACAGAACATTCTTAAAATGGCTATAGATCAACAACACCCCATGTCATTTCTACTGCATTTGGCAAATGTAATGTTTCTGACGGAATACAATTTCCAAGAGTCAACTCTAGCAGGTCATGAATTATCCAGCTAGCCATTCCTGTAAGCCATTTCTACTGCATTTGGCAAATTTAATGTTTTTGACCGAATACAAGTTCCAAGAGTCAACTCTAGCAGCTCATGAATTATCCAGCTAGCCATTCCTGTGGGTTGTGAGGCCAGAGACATCACTAGTGGGATAAACACCCTGGTGGATATCATGTTTAAAAACATCTTTGGAAATATGATTATAATTATTTTATAAAATATTTTTTTATTTAAAAATATATTAAAATATAATATATTTTTTATTTTTTAAAAATTATTTTTGATATTAACGCATCAAAATAATCTAAAAATACTAAAAAAAATATTAATTTAAAGTAAATAAAATAAAATAATTTAATTTTAAAAAAAACTTTTAAAACACAAACAAATAAAATCTATATCAACCAACAGTCACAAGCTTAGTTGGCTCCTCAAAATAAACGTTTTTCTGGAGCCCCCATTGAAGGTGCAAATAATGGGATCCCCTTCTAGGGTAGGTCATATCTTGCTTACTATTTACTTAACACGTCCTCCATTTGCGAGGTCTAGATGGTGGGATTGAAGCTCCACGGGAACTAAAGCGGGATCAACACACGACAAGAAACCAAGAATAAGGTAGAGCAAGTCGTGGGTGATGGAAAACTTCAGAGGAAGAGCTTCAGAACTCGAAAAAATGACCGTGTGAAATGTTGAAGAAGGCTTGCTCTAGTAAGCTTTTCAAGGATTTCATTGCATGCTGGATGCATAAGCAAAAGGTTCAGAACTTGTTTCAACACTAATCTTTTTTAGTCTGCATGAAGAATTTGGAAAATAGAAGCAAACGGAGAGAAAGCATTGCCTTTTTATTTTGCAATTGTCAGCTAAATTCTTTTGCAAAAAAAACTGACATTGAATGTTGTGTGTAATAAATACGAGAATACTAAAGATTCAAGCCAAAGAATTCTTGATTCTAACACAAGATACTTATTACATCGAATATAATATACTTATTCGATGTAAGAGAATTATTTTGCTATATCCATACTATCAATCCAACCCATTTCACAAATAAAATGTGAACAATTAACCAACCAACAAAACTAAGCAATCAACAAAAACTACTTGTTATAAATAACATCTTTTTGTTGCATTGAAACATATAAATGTTGACTAATCTAACTAACATTGAACTTGATAAAATGAAATAGTTGAATAATTGAAAAATTAGATTATAATACACATTGAATGCTAAGACGATGCAATGAATTTCTAGTAGTAGATCCATAATCAAAAAAGTGTTTGTGATTTTTCCAAAAGAAATGAAACAGAAGATATGGTAGAGCTAGGACAGTTATTGTATGAGGTCTAACCAATGCTTGATGCAGAGGCACATAATAGATCAATATGAACATCATGAGCTGCCTCGTAATAAAACCTGCTGTTGCTGATACTTCCTTCTTGGTTCCTTCTTCTCCTTCTTCTATAACCCGAGCTCAGAGAAGGAAGAGATAAGAGGGTCAGCTACCTTCTTTAGCAAAAGAACTGACATTGAATGTACACCCATACCACAACAAAGCAAACATAACGGAAGAAAAACAGCAGGAGGAACAGCATGCATATCAAAAGTACACTCTCACATGTACAACTGTGCACCGTGCTAATAAGCTGTGATTGACACCAAAAACGCTTTCAGTGGCTAAGGAATAAGTCTCCAGGCATGATGCATAACTTCATCCATGATAAAAGGACGCAAGGACCACATTACACAATAGCTCTCTAGTTCTCCAGACAGTGATTTGAGATTTAATGAATTAACAATCCTCTCCTGCAACAAATAATAAGATTTCTCACTTCAAGCTCTAATGTAACGTTCCATAACAGAAAAACTAATTCGTGATGTAGTTCATTACCTGCATTACATAGTCTTGCTTTACCATACTGTAAATGATACCCATCAACACAGCATAATTTGTCATTTCAAGTTCTCCAGGTTCGAATGATGACTTTTCCACCAAATAAAAATAACTTAAGCAGTTAGGTACTAATCGACTTTATTAAGAAACTCAAAACAAAATCAGAACAAGGCATTTATACAAAACTATTTAGTACAAGTAAATATAAATAAGCAGCTTGGAATTCAATTCAAAGAAAAAAGCACCATGAACCAATATCAAAAGGAAGGTTTTGGGAATCTCCTGTTGGTTTACAGAATTGTCTTCCATATGAGTAGAAGAAAATAAAAACAAATGGATTAATAAAATTTCATTTGTGGTAGATTAGCTTAAAAAAAAAGAGTAGTTCAGCCAAAACAGAGTGAATTTAGCACCTATTACATTCACCGGAAAGTGAAGTGCAAAGACAGCTAAGAGAGGCAACTTAGTGAAAGAGAAAACAAATTGGAAAGTTAATACAAATTGTCATTTGCGAATCAACCAAGAATATTATTAACCAGAAATGTTTAAAATTTAGAACCAATCAAAGTTTGGCCAGAACTTTGCAAATAAATAAGTACTAAACCTAGTTATTCTACAGAAAGGATTTAGATAATTCCCTATTAACAGGATTCCTAAGGACACTGTTACCATGCGTGGACCTGTTTTAAAATCTCATATGTCATTGAATTTCCATAGCAGTTAAATGTTATGGAAAACAAGAGCATCCATGGATCCCTCAAAAAACGAGCATTCACTTATCCCTCACATTTGTTTGAGGTACAACCATTTTCAAAATATATTTAAGAAAAAAATCTTTAGAAGGACAGTAAATTGAAAGTCTGAAATCTTCTTAAAATTAGTGCTAAACTAAGAGACTGCGTGGTTAGATTTATTCAAACTTCCCCAAAAAATGATTAAAAGCACCTATGAAACTACAAATGCTACCTTAGCAATTTGGTAATCCAAGTACTCTGAAACAAATAAACAAGTAGGGATATGAAAATGTTGGCGCTACCACCAGAAAATGTCCATTGAAAGGAAGGGGTCAAATATAAAGGATTATAAAAATTAGAAAGGCATCATCCTCAACAGATAAAAAAGAAATAAAAAAAAATCTAGTCAGCAATTTTAAAGGCCCATAAAATAATAATTTCTGAAATTTTGAATAAAAAGGATGGGAGAATGAGCAAAAGAATATATGACTAATCTAAACATAGAATAAATCATCTGTTTCACCAACCTGGTCACTGGTTATTTGTTGATACAACTGGTCACCGCAATCTTCATTCTTCAACGGTGGTAAACATCCATTGGCAGTTTGAATTGCACCAGATAAATCCTCCAAGAGTTGTTCAAGTTCATTTAGTAAGCTCTTGGCTGCAATTCACATTTCAATCTGAGAAACAAGTAGGGACAGAGAGTGGCAACTAATAGTACTATAGTTGTGTGCAAATTAAACAAGCTAATAGTTGCACAACAATTTCTGGTAAATGTGTACACACATCCACATGAATGCTGGACATATAGATGCAGATAGAAAGCCAAACATGTAATGGCATAACAGTCCACCCTTCCAAAAGAAATTACTGAGAAGGAAAATCAGAAGATTTATACATATTCCAAGCTCAAAGACTCTATTGTTAAGATATTACTTAACATTGAGAAGAAAAGATTACCTTTGCTTAAATGGTTATGAAGTCCGATGAGGCATGTATGCACTTCTGTGTGTCAAAGTGCATAGCAATTAGCCCAAAAAGTTTTGCAGAGGAACAGAACTAACAAACATAAAATACTAAACTCTAGAGAAGGAAGTGTAAAATATTGATTACATTTGCACTTACACTTGTTTGTATTTTGTATGCTATCATGAACATTAATGCAACCAGCTTCAATATAAGATTTAACCCTTTTTGTTTCATTTGCTTTGATAATATTCTTTATTAGCTGAGATGTCCCGTCTATTGGAGGTCGTCGAAGAAATTCTATGAGGAAAATGAAACAAAACAATGTTATCGAACAAAAATGCAGAAAGGAGAAAAATGAATGTTATCTACATACCAAGCGCTTGCTGATAGCCATTGAGTAATCTGCTTCCAATACCTGCAAGTTCCTCAAGCTTTGTGACCCTATATTGACAGGACAACCATTCAAAACAAAAATAAGAAGAAGAAAAAACAGATTCAAAGTTTAGTTATTCATATGGGTGCTCTCTATTCCATGTGAAAGAAATTAACGGGCCATGTTTTACCAAAATCTTCTTAGCTTCAAGTAACAACTATACTTAGTATGTGTTCTGTAGCTAAGTTTCATGCTGCTTACCTAGTCAAGAAATCTTGAAAAATATTGGAAACCTTCTCTTTCAGTTCAGGTTTTAATTCGACTTCCATTCTGCAAACACGACATTAACGTCAGAACCTTGAATTTGAATCCAAATAAATCCCAGTTCGGCATTTTATCATATACTTGTCTTGCATTGAGTTTTTTGTTTTGCAGCTCCTTCAACTACTAGAGATATAATTATTAACAAGATAATAAGATAAAAAGAGACAGAAACAACAAGACATAGTGTTTACTAGTGACTTAAGCTTTGTAAGCAGCAGTTAAGAGTAGAAATAATACAAAACACACTTAGGCGCACACAACTTTGAATTGAAGCTGTTAGTTTGGTGTCCAGTAAGGTACCTATAGGCTATATTGAAACAGCAAAAAACTTGTGTAATCTTGCCTGTTAACTCTTGGGAGTAAAATTTCCCTGTACTGGATGGTTGCCTTGACAAATACCCTTGTGAATTGACTGGGGTGTTGTGACCCAAGGTCTTGTGCAGGCTCAACAAATAATAGTTTCCATAACCCTCTAAAGGAAAGGATAAAAAAGGATGGTCAAATATTATAACCCTTGCATGAGATGTTTGGCACATGGTGAACTCCTCTCTAACTGAAATACAATTTGCACACATTCCTTCAATATATAAATTGATGTAATTGATCTAGCTGCTAAGGATTTTATGCCTTCCATATTTATAAGCTCTCTAGTTTACCAAAGGCTCTGGCAGATGCCAACCTTTTTTCTAAACTATGAAACCACCTGCAGAACATTTTCATGTGTCTTGGCTTATGTCTGGAGTTGTTATTCAGTTTGCAGGGTCCTATTCTCCATCATGCTAAGAAGCTGAATGGCGAAGCTTCATCAGACAAAAATCTACTTAACTTGAAATGCTGCTCGGTGGAAGATAAGATGCAAATGCTTCATAAGCAGTTGAGAGCTAGTGAGAAATTCAAAACAAAAAATCAAAAGCTTTATGAAGATGCTATAAATGACTTAAATAAGGTCTCTGAATGTTACAAGAGCTGTATAACTGATCTGGCGAGGAAATGCAGCTCATTGGATGAGAGGTATTCTCGTTCACTTGAAATGCTGGATTCTGCAAAGCAGGAATCCTTGGAATGGAGGAGAAAAAATGAAGAGACATGGAATAAGAAGAAGGCAGTTAAAGACCAGGTTAAGGTGGAAACTGTGTCAGGGACTCATGAACAAGAAGCGAGACTTGCTGATGCCCATGGACAAGCTCAGTTAGCATGGAAAAAGCCCAGTGAATGGAAAGAGAAGTAAGATATTGCAGTTAATGAATTCAAGGCTAATATAGAGAAGGCAAATATAGTGCTGGAATATCCAATTGAGGATGTAAACTGTAGAGAAGAAGCTTCGAGCTGAGTTATGCAATAGCTTGGCAGAAAAGATGATGCCCTACCTCTCTCCACTCACAAACATATACAAGCTTTTGTATTAGTACAATATATACGATTATATGCACATTAAATCTATCCATATAGACAAGAGGAAACACTGCATCCACATCTTGATTGGTTTGGGGATGCAGCATCCTCTGAAGCTGATAAAGAAAAGAATGGCTCTCCAGCCATATTGGTTATAGAAAATGTAGTCTATTTGTGTGTGTCTGCTAGCTTTCATTCATATTTAGTAGCAGTTCATGAATTTGCATTGCATGCGAGCTATATTGTGATTTTTACACTTCATAATAGAGACCATCTGCTCTAAACTTTTCACCAAATTCAAAACTGTTAGAGAATAATAAAAATCATATTCTGGAACCTCACTTAACAGCTTTTTGAATTGAGATGGTTCTTTGACATGGTATCGAAGCTTTAATGACCAAGCGGTCACGAGTTCTAATCTCACCATTTCAATTTATTTAATAAAAATTAAGCACAATATAATGTGGGTTTGTGTAAGTTTCAAGCCCAGAAGGCTTTCATTTGAGGGAGTGCGTTAGAGAATAATATAAATCACATCCTGTAACCTCACCTAACAGCTTAAGCTTTTGGATTTAGATGGTTCTTTGAAAAAAACATTAATGCACACAACTAACATCCTGTAAGACTACAAAAGATGAAAAGGAGAAGAAGCCAGAGAAAGACAGGCACTTGTCCTAAAAATAGGAAAATACTTGGGCTTGGCACTTGGATTTAGAGTACCATAACTGTAAAACTTGATTTCAACTAAAAAGACAAGAGGATATTTTGGATATTTTAAAGTTTTTATAGGGATTACTTTTCCAACAATGCTTTTGTTTATTTTGCTGATTCGTTATTTAAAAACCTTTACAATACTTTCCTCGAGTTTAAAAATAGCAGGACAAGGAAATTAAGGTCAAGATAGCAAAGCTTGAGGAGGCTGAGCAGAAAATAACCACTTTGAATTTGGACTTGAAGGTTCTGCTCTATAACCTTCTGTCATCTTCTGATCACTATCGTATAGTAGCCTTCAAATTCAAGAAGCTTGGAGAAAACAGTTTTTTTTTCTTTTCACATGTATTTTGAATGCTAGATTTGCATGTGCAGGTTGCTCAAGAAAAGATGGACAAATATGAGTTGGAATCATCAGCTCTGAAGCTTCAACTCAAGGACTTGACTGATAAGTACGAGTCTGTCCAAACTACTGCTCATGCATTGGAGATGGAAGCTCGGATTCTGGTACAGGACAGAACTCAAATGGAGCAGAAGTACCTCACTGAGTTAAAAAGGTTTGAGTAGCCGGTGAAAGATGTAAGGTCACAGCGGAGGAAGCTAAGGTGGCAAATAAGTTTGCTGAAACAGCACAATCAGAGGTATGCATTCTCTTTTAGGGAGGGAAAAAAAAAAACCTCAAGACTTAGATTTTAATTCATTACGGATGAAGCATTAACAAAAGAACAGCTTGTTGCAACCCATATTTTTCAGTACTGTTTTAGCAAGTTCATTTAAAATCATGCGTAATTCCTTTGATTCCAGCCAATTCATTCCAATATCACTTAAATCATTCATATTGACGGTAACTAAATAATTTCGGAATTTGCAATTGCTTGGGATAGTATTAATCCTTCCTTTTTCTAACAAATCAGAGCAACTCTACTAAGAATCCACCATAATGAACATATTTACCCTAACATAGTTCTATCGGCAACGTTATCAATTAATCGGACAGCTTGAAACAGTAAATTAAGCTAGCATAAATCATAAGTCCAGTTCAAGCACCCAAACTGTTAGCTCAAAACATTAATTGTTTAGTAATAACCTAACTGTGGTAGAAACATACACCGAAACAAGCTAAAAACAATCAAAGAATAGCCCACAGAGGACTGGTCAACAACACCCTGTCCAAAAATAATCAGCAAGATTATTTTTTTAAAAAAAAGCTTGAATTTACCTCGAGAGTGCGTTTCAATGGAGGAGCCTGGAACAGTTGCCGCTAGAAGTGGTGGTGCTCGTGGCTATCAACAGAGAAAGAAGAAGAGATTTAGAGTTTCAATGGTGGTGGGAAACTTGAAAGAAGAATCAGGGATTTGGAAGCTGGTTAGACGCACGGCAAGAAGAAACGGGAGGTTTACAAGCTCTCGCTACGTTTTGCCTTCGTTTTTTTTTTTTTTTTTCAAGGTCTCACGGTTGATTTGTCAGGTTATGGTAAGTTGGGCTCTCACGTGTTAAAATTTTGCTCGGTTCAATATCAAACCGAACTTAGGTTTGGTCTCAGATTCGGTAGATTACCGGGTAACCTCAAAGGGCTGGGCTGGTCTGGGCTTTGATGGGCTGGGCTTGGCAAATGCTTTAATTTGCCTAGATTTCTTTTTACAGAGACTGCCTTGAATATTTTTATTTACTAGTTTCCTTGAAATATGCTTCCCAAGTATAATATTCAACTATATATTAACGAGTTTTTACTATTTTTTCATGGATTGATTCATTAGTTAAAGGTTATAAATTACAAATCCTTATGTATATTTATGAGATAATGGCATGAAGTATATGTATTTTATAAAAAAAAATTATTTGACTACCTTCATTGGTTTTTTTATTTAAATTCTTGTACTCATAAAATTTGATCAATCATGTATTTATATTTTTTATTAAAATTTTGATATTTCATTCAATTCTATTCTTTCTATTATTTTAATATTTTCTATTTTTTTAGAATTAATGGAATAAGTACTTGTAATCAGGATTTTTTTTTTTCTATTTGTATACATATACTGAATATACTGATTTTTTTTACAAATATGCTAACGTAGTAGTTTTTTCTTTTTCAAATAATATATATATATAAAAAAAAAATGTGTCACCCATGTATGTCAATTTTTTCTTTTTCAAATAATATATATACATATATATAAAAAAAAAAAATGTGTCACCCATGTATGTCTTGTGTATTATATAATTCTTTAATACATCCTTTTCTCCAATTTTTCTATACAAATGGCTATAATTATATTTTTTTTATTTTGAAACTTCCCTTGAGCTATAAAAATATAATTTTAATTTTTTAAACAAGAAAAAAAATTTATAATTGTGTCAACCATGTCCTTTTATATTATATAATTCTCTAATATATTCTTTTTTCCGATTTTTCTATACAAATCACCATAATTTTATATTTTTTATTTTGAAACTTCCCTTGAGCTATATGAAAAATATAATTTTAATTTTTTAAACAAGACAAACAATTTACTTCTTAAAATCTTCATGGTTGAATAGTTTTGAATATTTTTTATTTCTTACAGCATTTTTAAGCAACTTTGAATAATTTTCCTATCATATTCAAGGGTGTTTTTGAAATGAAGGATATAATTCTATAAATATAAATGGAAAAAAAATAATATATCGAAGATTAGATACCATAATAGACACAATTAAAAACGTAAAAAAAATTAGATATTTGTTTAATTATACAGTGACAAATGAAGCCACTTACTCTTTTTTTGTATTGCAGTGCATGTACTAATTTTGTATAAAAATAAACAAAAAAAATTAAAAGAAAGATATAAACTCTCCTAGATGATTAGTTTTATTGATTTTCTTTTTAACTTCTTGTTTTTTTTATTTCCTAAAATGAAATTAAAAAAATGTTGGAAATGGGAATATGATGGTTATTTTGAACATATAAGCCCGCTTGTATTCAAGATAAATGACATGTCAACAAATAGATAATAAAAACTTATGGAAGTACTTGATTGATCGAATTTTATAAATACATGTACTCAATTAAAAAAATCAAAATACAAGTACTCAAATAAATAAATAAAAAAAAGATAAAGTATAGCATTACTTCATAAGTATTATCCCAAAAATATTAAAAATAAAACAATATCAATATGAGCCACATGATGAAAAATTAACGATGATATTTGAATGATAAACTTTTATGAGTACAAGTATTCAAATACAAAAATTCAATGCAAATACTCAAATAAAAAAAATCATAAAATACATTAAGTAAACTCATTTATACACCGTCGGGTTCCCAACAAAATTATTTAACTTCCAGTCATAGTAAATATATAGATACAAAGACTATTTTGAAGTGTCTCACTACGTTACGGCTCGAATAAACAAATTGAATGTAAAAAAAATATTCAAAGTTATGGAAATTTATCTGATTAAACCCTATATGATTGTTTATTTAATTTAAGTTTAAAATTAAATAATATAGATATTATTTTGATAGAATCCAATTGATTTGAAAATTTTAAAATAGTCTAAATAATTAATAAAAAAATATAGTTTGACTTTAAAAATAATTTTAGAATGAGTTTTTTTTTTAATATTAAAAAAGTAATATATTAAATTATTTTATGCTTTCCAACTTAACCAGTCAAATTCATAAATTTAGTAATAAATTTTATTAGGTTTAATAATTTTTTTTAACTATTTTTACTAAATTATATAATAAAAAATTAGATGTAATAGAATCAAGTATAAACCAAATATTAAAATATTTGTTTGAAAATATAATAATTTTAATGAAAACAAACTAAAATAATTGATAAAAACAAATTAAAAAACAAGAAAATTGAAAAAAATAAAATTGAAAAAAGATAAATGAAAATGTATGTGTGAAAAAGAAAAAGAAAAAGAAAGTAAAAAAAAATCTCCTTTACCATTAATATAAACAGTGTAGGAGAGGCATGGAACCCTAAAAATTTTGGTTTAGATGGTAATGGTTTATTGGACTGCGCTACGGGACAAGCGGGAAAAAAAATAAAAAAAATATTTAGATTTATAAAAATTATTTGATATTATTATTAATTTAAATTATCATATCAACTTTGGACTCTATTAATTTAATTTTTTTTATAGCCTGAATTTAAAATCAAATTATATGAAAATTGATCTAATAATATTATACAATTAATTTGATTAATTTTCAACTTTGGACTCTATTAATTTAATTTTTTTTATAGCCTGAATTTAAAATCAAATTATATGAAAATTGATCATCTAATATTATACAATTAATTTGATTAATTTAAATATAATTTGAATAATAGATAAAATAGTTTGATAATAAAATCTCTTTTGTGAGAAAACTATTTAATATTATTATTAAATCAAAATTAATGTATCAACTTTAAAAAAAAATTTATATGAATTCTTATTTAGTCTGGATTTAAAACTAGATTACATAAGAATTGTTTTGATATGAATACTTGACTTGGTCAATCTGAATATAATCTTAATTATTAGAAAAAAAATGAAAAATAAAAAACTTTTTTATGTGAATAAATAAATAATGAATGAGGTGAATCATTCACCAAGTTTTTTAGCATGGAGTATAATATAATAACTAGTGCAATATATTATTATATCTCACGAAGATTACACTACTTATTGAAGATTTTGATAACATGTATGATACCATATAATTAAATCACCCATGCATTATTGTTACAAAAATAACCAAATACAAATCGAATCGAATATTTAGTACAAGTGCGTGCATTAATTAGTTAACGTAATCCTATTTTATTCAATTATCTTAGTTATTATATTAATTAGGTAGTAAATAAATACAAAAATGATTTTAAATGGATAGTTTATGAAAAAAAGAGAATCATACCTTTCATTTTATAATTTCATCAAAATTATATTTACCTATTAAATTTTAAAAAATTATAATTTGTATCCATTTCAAATTAAAAAAAAATCATCATATAAATAATATATCATAAACTCAAATAAAAAACATATCATAAATAAAAAGAACAAATTAATAATTATTTTTTTACCCTAGTTTTTTAATCTTTATCAATTTGTTGGTGAAAGGAGTTCCAAGCAAAACTCATAAATTCTCATTTTCTCAGAAAACCCAAATATTTTCTGGGAAAATCTCTCAATCATTTCTTCGATTCTCTGTAAATTCATGTCTTATTCAGTAATTCCCGAGAAATTCATAAAATCTCTCAATTTTTCCAACAATTGCATCATGGACAATTTCTCCAGAATTGTTGTTTCTTTGTTTCAACGATCATCCAAGTTGGAATATGGATCACAGTGAACAAAATGTCCAAACCAACATTCATAGTTACTTTGTTTCAACTATCATCCAAGTTGGAAGATGGATCACAGTGAACAAAATGTCCAGACCAACATCCATAGTCTTCTAGTAGACGGAATGTCCGCCATTAATGTCTGTTGACTTGTCCGAATGAAGGTCAGTGAAGCCACCTGCAGGTGAGGCTCATATCGAGAATCCAATTAGAAAATTATGATTCGTGGAATATGAATCTTAAGTGCGCACACCTTTACTACACCAAACCATGGAGTTGCTTTTTTACTACGCCCACTTCAAAACCCCCCTTTCTCACGATTGCTTTGTGCCTCAAAATTGTTATTGCACCTTTAATGTAGTTCTTGAGGTTAAATCTGATAAAACGACATGTCTCTCTGATTCGCTGGACTTGGGTCACATGACGGTGGCGGTGCGCCTGTTTTTTTTGGAGTTTGGTGGCTTTGGAGTTGAGTGAAGGCGGTGGCTATGGATTTTGGCCGGATTGTGGGATTGGTGAGGTTGTGGGTTTATAGTTGGAGATGGTGGCAAAGGAATAAGAATATGGAATTTGGTGTTTAAGAGAGGGCAGGTGGAAGAAGATGACTAGGTTTTTTATTCAATAATAAATTTATAATATTTATGCTTTTTATTTAATGATAAATTTGTCATATTTAATATAGCTCTTTAGTTATTAAATGTTTTAAAAAATAGCAAATCAGTAAAAATGAGCTATTTCGAAGGATAGTGAGTTTGGCTTGTTAAAATGTTGTTGTAATAATTATTTTTTTATTAAAAATATATTAAAATAATATATTTTTTAAAATTTAATTTTTATATTAAAATAATAAAAAATTTAAAAAAATTTAAAACATAAAAAAATTTCAATAATTTTTTTAACTAAAAACAAATACACTTATAATAGCATCATGATTACTCAACTTTTACTAATAAAAGCATTGTTTGGAATTGCATTCAAAATGATATATTATAAAAATTTAATGTTTATAGTATTCAAAATGATATATTATAAAAATTTAATGTTTATTGTTTAAAATTACTTTTTTTGAAATTTTAAAAAAATTAAAAACTATTTTAATATATTTTTAATAAAAAACATTTTAAAAAACAGTATTATTTTATTTTTAAATCCATGACAAGAAAGGCCAATAGAATTAGCCAATAGATTTAGCCACATGAGAGGTGAGATGAGATCTCAGACATTCCTCATGCCTTGCTATGAGACCCACCATGAACAAATTGGAAGTGGACTGGACTCTTCCATTACATCACAGGGATTCATGACTCTGGTCAACCATTTCTTTGCACCTCTGCATTCTCAGGTCTCATCGGTGCAAGCCCAGCTCCGGCAGCAGGACAAAATAAGCAGTTCATTAACATATTTCCTTTTCTATTTGTGCGAGAAAGAAAACCCTAAAACGCACCAAATTTCTTAATCTTTCACTCCCATGTCTTTATTTTTGCTCATCTTGAATTACCAAAAACAAAAAAGTAATAAAATCTCACTTGTCAAAAACAAAAAGCCCCCCATTCCAAGGCCTCTTTATCTGCCAAAACCCTCCAAATCTCTGTATCCTTTCCTCCTCCTTTACTAACAAACATCATGGCCTCTCATCACCACTGCCAAAACCATGTCTCCGTCCCCACCACCACGACCCCTTGCTGCTGTTACAGCCACTGTTCCCCCCAACCTCACCACCACCCAATATCACCACCACAATTATCTATTGATCCACTTCTCCAGTCCCTTGTTTCTCTCCTCCAGCAACAGCAGCAGCAGCGGCAGCACCACCAATCCCATATTTTCTCTCCTTGCCTTAACAGAACGAACAGCCAAACAAAAAATCATCACCAGAAATCAAAGCTATATTTTCAACAAGAAGATGACCCCCAACAAACCCATTTTGTTCTCGCTTCTCTTCTTCAACGAATCAACACTCTTGAGTCCTCACTTCACCAATTTTCTGCTTCATGTACGAATAACCATAACTATCCTTCACATTCTCTCAGAGACACAGCTGCACGTGTTATTCAAACCCATTTCCGTGCCTTTCTTGTTCACAGATCAAGAACCCTAAGGCAGCTCAAGGAGCTTGCTTTTATCAAATCCAGTTTCAACGCTCTCAAATCTTCTATTTCTACTGAATCCCATTTTGATTTCAAGGTCGCTTCTCATAGAGCCATGGACTTGCTCCTCAAACTTGACTCCATTCAGGTATATCAGTAATGGGTCTCTGTCTAATTTTCTCATAATATTCTTATGAGATTATGATTTGTGGTCTTTTTTTTGTAGGGTGGTGATCCTATGATCAGAGATGGAAAAAGGTCAGTTACTAGAGATTTGGTAAGGTTTTTGGAGTTTGTTGATGGATTTGCAATAAAAAGGCATGAACTTTCGTATAAATCTGCTAGGAATGTGAGGGCTTTAGGGAATACTAACAAAGCTAGGGCTTTGAATGCCAAGAATGGTTATGGTGGTTGTCGAGATTTGACTGAAAGTCAAAGGGAAATAGTGGATAAATTGAGAAAAAGAGTTGAAAAGATTAGTGGGTTTTCGAGGGCTTGTGAAAATGACCAAGAAGATGTGGAGCTTGAAGGGTTTCAGCAATTCGTTGATGATGGGGATGGAGAGTTAAACCGAAAAGTTTCTGTTGATGGAAAGCGTGGTGTTTCATTGAAAAAACGTGTTGGTCAACCTAGAGTGAAGAAAACTGTTAGTTTTGTTGAGAATGGGAATTCTTATAGGGTAATCAGCGACACAGATGAGTCAGTTCTAAACGGAGATGGTAGTTCCAATGATGGGAGTGATTACAGTGATGATCATGGGGAGGCTGTGGAGATCCATTGTGCTGAAACGGAGGAAAGAAAAGGATTTTCTAAGGTTGCTGAGAATGACCAGGAAGCTCATTTGGAGGATGGTGGGTCATCACATAGCAGTGACAGTGGGTATCGCTTGGATAAAGATGGGAGTTTAGTTTTCTCCGCTCCAGTGCCTGTGAAGATGGAATCAAGAGCTGATTTGATGAAGAGAAAGGCTGTGAAAATTGTCACATAGGGGGCCAGTCATTGGGCTTGAATTCTGAAGTCATGCAAAATTCTGTGGCTTGGCTGGCGCTTTAGGTTCCCTTGTATTCTAATTATCAGTTGTTAGTGCAATACTGACGAAATGTGTTTGTAGGAATTTCCTATATTTGTGAGAGATTGTGAGGTTTGTGAGTGCAATCAGCTACGTTCTCCCAAAAATTTTAGATGTTCAGTGAGTAATAAATTCCACAGCTGAGATTGTTTTAACCCTTTGTATCTAGTTATTCACCAATCATGTTTCCGAAAGTGCGTGTGCTAGCAGCAGAAAATGTATTTTTCTATTCCTGTGCATTTTAAGCCTTCGTTAGCTGCACCCTGTCAAAGTACCTCTTCATACTAGATGTTTCTCCAGCTGGAGATGTTCTAGTCACGTAGAAGCACTTAGCACAATTTATTAGTATAAGGTCTTGAGAAAGTCAAATTGTGACGTGAACCTCTGTATTCAGTGCCCTATGATATGATTTTACATGCTAATGAGCTTCACCAGAAAAGAGAATGACACCGCGTTGCTAATGAGTTTCCAGGATGAGAACATGAAGTGGAAGTGAGGGGACCCTGGCTTTTATAAGTAGCGTGTCAACTAGAAATCAACTAGAAACATGAAGTAGATTAGGAAAAACATGGATGCAAGACTAAGATTGTGAGGAATTTTCTTGCAGGATATTTGGGGATAAAGAGAAGACCAAAAACACTACTACAACAGGACAAAAAACTGGAAAGTGCTCCAGGAATCAAAAAGATTTCTCGATAGAATTGCGAATCACTTGAGAAACAACAATGGACTGAAAACTCCACATCTTCCAAACTTGTCTTATACAAACATAAAATGCTAGCATCTAAGCAATTGAAAAGAAAAACCTCAATGTGGAGGTGTATTGTCTATGATCCCATGCAACCTAGCTGCTTATGGTAATTACTAGCTGTCATTGACAAAACGATGAGAAAGAATCCAGCAAATTTGAAAGCAGCTGCTTGAATTTCATAGAAGTTGACTGATACTTGAACACGCTGACCTCATTAGTGGAATGTTTGGGTATGGATACTTAGGCCACAAGCAAGCATGACTATCATGTTCAGGTCAGTTACAGAATGTGTTGAATCCCAAGCTATTTGGGGTCAGCAGTGTGGATCCTTTTGCACTATTCAGTTCAATCATAATCCACATTTAACTTCAATATCGGAAGTACTATTGTTCCAAACATTATCAAAAGTATTATTATACATACAAGACTCTGCTGTGTTTGCTCTGTGCTGGCCTGCATGACTTGTTTGTAATGAATAGCTGTCTCTGTGACTAGAAATCATGTTCTCATCCTGGAAACTTTTACTGGCCCAGTTTCAAGCTTTTGTGCGCTGATGGCAATTTTCTTTGAACCAGAAATCTTTATCCTGGCTTCTCCTAACGTATTCAATGCTACCTTAAAACTGTGGTCAGATGCCAGCCCTTCCACCATACATTTTATTTCTTCCTCAGACAATACATTGTACTGCAAGTTTTTACCCCTGTGAGAATTACTTGGCACATCAAGACAGGACAATACATCCAAGATGGCATTATCCCTGTCATTTTTGGTCCATTGCTGTAAAATATAATTTGCGGAAGAATGAAGACATCTGTAGCTTTGAATACTGCAATCACATCTCTGCATAGGATCCCTTCAAACTGGAACATCTTGCAACTACAACTAGCTATTTCTTCTGATATACTCAAAGTGACAAAGTACACCTTCTGTTCTTCATCAAATTTTGCTAGCTCATAAGTGGTGGTTCCTCCATCATCTCCACCTAACTTCACAGCACATAAAAGAGATTAAAAAATCTCATCCTGAACTACAGAACAATTATCTAGTGTAAACTTCTGCTGCTTGCTTTTCCATAGGAAGTGGGGTGTTTAATATGGGTTTAGTGTAAACAGTCTCCAACTCTGCCTTCGCTTCTTTTTCATATCTATCATCCAAAGCCCTCACATATTGCTCTGCAAAATCTTGCAAGGTAGTCCACCTCGCATTCACGTAACCATCAAAAAGATTGCTCTGCAAAATCTTGCAAGGTAGTCCTGGCATTCGCGTAACCATCAAAAATCGAATTCACACTCCCACTTTTCTGGGCAGTATTCATGCCTGCAAAGAATACCCCTCTTACATAGACTGGGACCCACAACTTGCGGTCCATGCAAAGTGATTGAATCCATTCATTTCCCCTGACAAAACCCAAGTAGATTCAAATTCATCAGGGATCTCAGTTTTGTTAACGCCTCTACCAAGTTCCACCTAAAATGTCTTTTGAAGCGAACTGTATGCATGCCCCATTTTGCTGATGATGTGCCCCTTGCAATATCAGTGGGTTGATTGGGGGAAATCTCTCTCTATTGCTCTAGTCATGGCAGAATCATAATCAGTTATGATTATCCCTGGTTGCTGTCCCGACACTGCCTCAAGCCAGGTTGTGAAAATCCAAATGAAAGTAGATTCTGTCTCATTTGCAAGCAATGCACAACCAAACAACACTGATTATATATGATGATTTACTCCAGTAAAAGGTGCAAAGGCATCATGCACTGATTGACTTGATAAGTGGTATCAAAGGCCACAACATCAGAGAAATAATCATATGCAATTCTAAATCTCGTGTCAACCCAGATAACACTACTCGGCCTATCCTCTTCATCAACCTGTATTGCATGATAAAATGCAGGATCACTAGCTTGCATAATCTTGAAAAATCCCAGAATATTTTGAGCATCTATACCAAAATTGCTCAGTCATCCTCTTCCTACATAGTTGATACAATTCAGGAAATTAAATACCATTTTGCCAACAGCATTACCATCTTCTGTAAAGACAATCACAGGTGCATCCAACCCCGTCACAGGAGAACTTAAAGATTCACTGAAACTATTATTTGGATCATAGTCCTGCTTATGTGACCTTAAAAAATGTCGCGTTCATGGTGTTAACATCTCATGATTATGATTCTTCTCTAATTTTGCAATATACCGTTTCCCATTATCACTTCTTCTCACAATCATCAATGCCTGACAACCTTCTCTCATAATAGGCCTAGCGCGCCTCCTCCTTGTTTCCGCACCTGAATCCATTTTCTTTGCTCACTTCTCTCAGTGAAGCCCTTCTTTAGAACAACAAAACTCTATAGATATAATT
This sequence comes from Populus euphratica, assembly GCF_000495115.2. Classification (NCBI taxonomy): domain Eukaryota; kingdom Viridiplantae; phylum Streptophyta; class Magnoliopsida; order Malpighiales; family Salicaceae; genus Populus; species Populus euphratica. Next base: position 953,961 of record NW_011499907.1, on the reverse strand, counting down.
GAATTATCTTTCTTAGACTGATAATACGAATTCACATGAATGCTAAACCCTGTTTGTTTTGCAACCGAACTGTAAAAATCCCTCACATCATCTTCTGAAGTAAACCCCATGCCTAATGCAGGTTCTTCAGCCATATCATTCAAACATTGAAACAACTCAGCATTCACAGTATCAAATCTGTTCCCCTCATCCAAAACCATTGGTGTCTCAGCATCCTCTACCACACAACACTCATCACCTTCATCTTCTAAAGCCACCACATAAGAGTTCACTAGGTCTTTGGCTTCAATTGCAGGCTCATCATCATCCATGTTATATTTTTCTTTTGCAAAACAAAATCAGATATTAGAAACGTACTAACCCCCAATTTCCACATAGTTTCAATTTGAGAAAAAGGGACCCTCTTAAATTCCTTGTTTAAGTTATGTATCTCCACTAAAAACAAGATTTACTTACAAGCTAAACCATATCATCGTATTGAGCAAACTTGCATATGTAGTTGCCATGATTTCTAGGTGCAATGTACAAACACTATAAGAAATCATAATACAATGTCCAAAACAGCAACAAACCTTTTCAACTTTGGTTAATCAGATTAAAGAAACACACACATACACAGTCAGAATGACACATAACACGTTTTTTCCTTAAACAACTTGAAATTGGCTAGAACAAAAACTGCTTAAAGTTTTAGTGATGTCAACTACTTAGAATAGTAGTTATTTTAGGGAAGCTAAAGCAATCCATTGCTGTAAATTAACGAACTAGAGGAACCCATTAAGGTTTTCTTTACTTTCTTTACGGCAGAGAAGAAAGGTTGAAACTTCGAGAAGTTTATTACCTTTGCAAGGAGAGAGGAGGATGGGAAGAAACCGCTGCTGACGATAAGGTAATGGGAGGACCCAAATCACCACCTCCTATCCACCTTATTTCGTATATAAATGTCGAATTTCAATCCATGAGTTTTGGGCTTGGATGCGTTAGACGAACAGATTTCTGTAAATATGGCTGTAGTTTTCTTCTTCTTTTTTCATGACAGGGGATAGGCAATACATTTTTATTTTGATAAAATAAAATATTAATTATTAAAAACCAAATTTTAGCTTCGAGTTTACTGTTTTGCGGACATTTACTTTGGATTCTTGAAGATTAAAAGCAAGACTGATTATCAAGAAATTTGATTAATTACTTATCATATAGCATTAATCTTTGATCCTAAATTTCCTTGGATTGGTTGTATTTGGACATTTTATATTGTTCTTTCACATTTTCTAAAGACACATCTCT